>NC_086324.1:114885138-114902638 GCF_036172605.1 Pelobates fuscus | reverse complement strand
GGTGATACTGGCAGACTAACTAGGCCTGAAAGGCGAAAAATTAATCTTGTTTTGTGACAGGTGAGGCCCTGCTAGTTGCCAAGTGGCTATGAGAGGCTCTGTCTATAAGTTGGCGCGAGGGGTTATTGAGGCCACTCGTCGTAGTGGCAGGAATCGTAGGCCTCTCGGTGATAGTAAAAGAAAACAGGGGGAGGGAGTGACAGGTGAGGCCCTCTCTATAATATTGCGAGGCGGCTAACTCACGTGTGGCCCGATGGCGTTTGCCTCCGAAACGTTGAGGCGGGGTGTTGGCCTCGCGGACCACTAAACGATAGGAAGAAATGCCAAGAAGGGAGGTACCTATTTGGGCCTATACCCCTAACTTGCCAGTACTCTATGGCCTAGAAGAATGAAACGTATGTGAACTACAACGTGAGCAGGCTTACGTACCTGGTAGTATGTATGAAGTTTTGAGATTCGACAGGTATGAAAACCTGGATAAACCTAAAAAGGGATAGAGTGAGAATGGATCCTGTGAGACCTGTGTAATCTGTATAGGCTGGGATTAGGGCTTCTAGCAGTATGTGTGGGAGGTGTAAAATCTATGAGTATGATAGTGACTAGTGATGTACCGAACTGTCCGCCGGCGGACAGTTCCCGGCGAAATTAGCTTGTTCGCGTTCGCCGCGGCGGGCGGACACATGCGCAGTTCGATCCGCCCCCTATTCGTCATCATTGGGCAAACTTTGACCCTGTGCCTCTCGGTCAGCAGACACATTACAGCCAATCAGCAGCACTCCCTCCCTTCCACACCCTCCAACCTCCCTCCCAGCATCCATTTTCGATTCATTCGGAAGATGCATGCTTGGTGAGAGGAGGGAAAGTTTAGCTGCTGCTGATTACATAGGGAAATTGATAGCTAGGCTAGGGTATTCAGTGTCCACTACAATCCTGAAGGACTCATCTGATCTCTGCTGTAAGGACAGCACCCCAAAAAGCCCTTTTTAGGGCTAGAACATCAGGCTGCTTTTTTTTTTCCTGTGTAATGTAATTGCAGGTGCCTGCCTGCCAGCCTGTGTGTCAGGCTCACAGCATATACTGTGCCCACTTGCCCAGTGCCACCACTCATATCTGTTTTAACAATCGGTTAAGCTTTACATTTAAAATAAATATTTTTTTTTCACTGTAATAGAAGAGCAGTTGCCTGCCTGCCAGCTTCTGTGTGAGGTTGGATGCCTTGCCCATTTGCACAGTCAGTGCCACCACTCATATCTGTTTTAACAATCGGTTAAGCTTTAGATTTAAAATAAATAATTTTTTTTCACTGTAATAGAAGAGCAGTTAGTTGTCTGCAAGCATCTGGGTGTCAGGCCTACTTCAGCGTGTGCCCTGCACAACCCTGCCAGCGTGCTTTGACAGTTGCCAATCATATCTGGTGTCTCTATAGCGTGCTTTTACAAAGAAAAAAGGTTTCCAGTGTAAGCTAATAGCAGCCAGTCAGTGTCCTTCAAGCGGCTCTGTCAGGCCTTCCTTCAGCGTGTGCCCTGCACAACACTGCCAGTGTGCTTTGACAGTTGCCAATCATATCTGGTGTCTCTTTAGCGTGCTTTTACAAAGAAAAAAGGTTTCCAGTGTAAGCTAATAGCAGCCAGTCAGTGTCCTTCAAGCGGCTCTGTCAGGCCTTCCTTCAGCGTGTGCCCTGCACAACACTGCCAGCGTGCTTTGACAGTTGCCAATCATATCTGGTGTCTCTTTAGCGTGCTTTTACAAAGAAAAAAGGTTTCCAGTGTAAGCTAATAGCAGCCAGTCAGTGTCCTTCAAGCGGCTCTGTCAGGCCTTCCTTCAGCGTGTGCCCTGCACAACCCTGCCAGCGTGCTTTGACAGTTGCCAATCATATCTGGTGTCTCTTTAGCGTGTGTAGCGAAAGCCACTTCGCCACTGTGGTTTGGAGGGGGCTGCTTGCCCGCCTCTTACCCTGTGACTACGGTCCCTGGGCGATTTGGCCCTTTATGCACGGTATTTGGGCATACTGTGGGTTATTGGGCTGCCCCAGGATTATAGGCCCTCTCATCAGCCCATACAAAACTTAAACCCCATGGCGTTTGAACTGTGTTTGTGGCATCTAAACGCTGTTTGGATATGTTGAGCGCTCAGATCCAAGCCATCTGGGGATGGGTTGAATGTGGGGGTTCTGTTTAGTATAACAGGAGTTATGTATTTTTATGTCTTTTGGTGGTTGCTGGTAACATGTGCTTAATGGAGGCTGTGTTTATATAATTAAATCAGCTTCTCCATTGTCTCCAGGATAGAGGATTCTGGGGAACTAGTTTGAGCTTCTAAAAACCATGCTTCCAGAAGGTCAAATGCACATTTGTACTAACTTTTGAACCCCTGGTCCAATTCGTATGATTTTTGAGTATGTTGTTCCCCCGAATGGATTGATTGTGTATATGTATTTTTATGCGAATGTGATGTATATTTTGGGAGTTATGAATGTTGTGTAAAAACTGTATTTTCCCTACCTAGGATAATTGTATTTTCCTGTGTGTACAGATAATTAGTTTACAGGTAGAGGGGAGGGCTATGTGTGGGATGTAACTATTGTGTGATTGGTAAATGTACGTTACTGTGTGTGTCCCTCCCCTTCATGGGAGCACCTAATAAAAAGGGCTGCAAGCTAGCAGCCAGAGAGTTCTATTTTTACCCTCAACTTGAGTCCTGTCTCTTATTGGGGGAATCTGCTACAAGGGATTGCTATGCTAGGCATATTCCCTTGCTATAATCACTGAGCTCTTGTAAGAGCTTGTTCCTGCTTCGTTCTGAAGGGAGATAGCTGCAGCCTGCGGTGCTTATGGTGTCTGGTGGAGTGCTTGGAGTCCTCTGGAAGCGCTAGGAGCATCTTTCAACGGAGGTACCCAGTCGGGGTGCCAGGTGATCCGTTACAGCGTGCTTTTACAAAGAAAAAAGGTTTCCAGTGTAAGCTAATAGCAGCCAGTCAGTGTCCTTCAAGCGGCTCTGTCAGGCCTTCCTTCAGCGTGTGCCCTGCACAACCCTGCCAGCGTGCTTTGACAGTTGCCAATCATATCTGCTGTCTCTTTAGCGTGCTTTTACAAAGAAAAGAGGTTTCCAGTGTAAGCTAATAGCAGCCAGTCAGTGTCCTTCAAGCGGCTCTGTCAGGCCTTCCATCAGCGTGTGCCCTGCACAACCCTGCCAGCGTGCTTTGACAGTTGCCAATCATATCTGGTGTCTCTTTAGCGTGCTTTTACAAAGAAAAAAGGTTGGGGGCGTGGCCGACTGCCGAGGTGAACGGACGCATGGAGTAAGAGCTCCCGGTCCAACACAGCCAAAAGCGTGATTTAAGCAGCGTTTTCGCCCGACAGACGCCCACACCCGGGTGTATTACCCTGACAGCACCCGGCAATGGCCCCTGCGAAGCAAACTAAACTTACAGACCCAATACGCCAAGCTAAACGAGACCGGGCGCGCCCCGGCGCAAGATGGCGGAGGTGAGGAGCAGGAAACAGTGCAGGCCGCAAATATTCACACTGAAGGTGAGGAGCAGCATTACACCGACGCTCCGGTCACTGAAAAGAAGTTATTTGCCATGTTACAAGACTTCAGGGTGTCCCTGCAATCGGACTTAAAAAAGGCTACAAATGATATTAAAAGCGAGATAGCTGAGCTGGGGGAAAGAACGAACAATCTAGAAGCGCGCACTGACGATATATGTGCCGCGCAGGACACCATGGCGGACACAGTCCAATCCCTATTAGAAGAACAACAATTCCTTAAAAGCAACCTCGCAGACATGGAAGACCGCTCACGGCGTAATAATATACGCTTTCGCGGCGTACCAGAATCCGTCACAAGGGACCAACTGCCACAATTCCTCCTGTCCCTATACAACTCATTGGTGCCAAACATGGAGGACAATGACTGGCTCATGGACCGCGCACATCGGCTACCGAAACCGCAAAACCTGCGGCAAGACACGCCACGTGATGTGGTAGTGCGCTTTCACTACTACAAGACAAAGGACTTGCAAGCAGCAAGAAAGTTACCAAAACTGCCAGACCCATACGCTAATATCCAACTCTTTGCAGACCTGTCGGCCATGACGATGAACAGACGGAGAGAATTCATTACGGTCACAAAGACCTTAAGAAACAACGATATACAGTATCGATGGGGATACCCAACTAAACTGCTCGTATGGAGAAATGCCACGCACATCATTAATGATCCGGAGGTGGGGATGCGATTGCTGAAAGAATGGGGACTGTTCCCGCTGCATGACCGAGAAACTACGAGCTCAAACTCGCCGAAAAGACCACATGCAGAATGGCAGATGGCGGGCTCGCCACGTAAACACAATTGAGACTCGATCCTGCCCCGACTGTGCTGAAACTGGACTTTGTCACATTTGTCAACCAAAGGACACTCTGCATATATAATGATATCATGATAAGATCCGTGTACCGCATGGGTTTGTGAGTATGCATATATGGAATGTTAATACTATGTGAACCATTAGTGTTACTCCTAGGGTACCCCAGATGAGTCCTAGGCTGCAGATAATGTCCTAAACACATTAGTGAACGTACAGAACGGGGCAAACCGCAGACAACAAGGGTGAGAATAATATCACTCATTGACAGGCTGTTACTCACTCGGCCCGTTTTTTTATCGGTACGACCCCAGGATGAGAAGTGTGAAGAGGGACAGTTGCCCTCTCACACCTCACCCACGCAGAGCGCCGACGCTCTTAATGGCGCTATGTTTGTATTGTTTGTATTTGTATTATAGTTACTCACTACCTACACCCTTTTCCTGTCCCACTACTCTCTCCCCGAACCCCTTCGGCTCTGGTCTGGCCCTAGAATGCCCAAAACGAGGTACAAATGTTACCATAATAACCCAACGCCAGCCGGCGTTACAACAAGATTATGGATGACTCCCTTGTAATATTTAACCTAAACGTTAAAGGTCTCAATAGCCCACACAAAAGAAGAATGGCACTGGCAGAGATGACCAAATCTAAGGCGGCCATTGTTAGTCTACAGGAAACACACTTTTGTATCAAAAATCCACCTAAATTTTATACCAAGCAATACCCACAGAGCTATGATGCAATGTCCCCCACCAAGGCCAAAGGTGTCTCTATATATTTCCACAAAGATTGGGTGTTCACCCCTTCCAACCAATTTGCAAGTCGAGACGGGAGATTGCTGATACTAGTAGGCTCCCTAAATGGCCTGCTGATGACGATTGCATCTATTTATGCGCCTAACATTAAACAAAAATCCTTCCTCACTAAGGTTTTTCGCAAGGTTGATAGCATAAAAATGGGGCACACAATCATATGTGGGGACTTCAATTGTGCTCCAGATCCTGAGGTAGATATACAAAGGGAAGACAATAAACCGCCCCAACTTCACTCAGTCTCTTTAGGTCAACACCTTAGGAAACTAATGCACAACCACGACTATTATGACGCTTGGAAAGGCCTCAACCCGAGAGATAGAGCCTATACATACTATTCTGCAGTCCACAGGACATATACAAGAATTGACCTCTGCTTACTAGACACTAAAACACTACCCTTTGCCACCAAGGCATCGATAGGCCCTATCACTTGGTCTGACCACGCCCCACATACAGTGACTATGCGCATTCCATACCCAACTAGAGGTAGAGGCACATGGCGACTGAACGACGGGCTACTGGACGTACCGGTTCACCTCCAGCGGCTTCAAACCAGAGTAGAGGAATATTTTACGGCCCATGCAAACTGCCCAACATCCACAACCATGCAATGGCTGGCCCATAAGGCGGTCGTGAGGGGCGAACTGATTCAAATAGGAGCTAGGGCCAAGCGTATTCATAACACGCTACTATATAATACAGAACAGGACCTGGTCAAACTAGAGGCCATCCACAAAGCAAGCCCAAATAAAACCACACACGAGAAGCTGATGCTATTCCGCAAACAGCTACATGACCTAAACCTAGCCAAGACAGAACGCCACCTACGTTTTTTAAAACAATCGCATTACACAATGGGCAACAAGGCGGGTAGACTGTTAGCAAGGAAAGCGAAACAGACGAAATTACAATCTAAAATCCCTTACATAACCTCAGATACTGGGGATAAACTGTACAACCCCCAAGATATAGTAAACGAGCTAGCAAAATATTATGCCTCTCTATATCAACTAGAGTCCGACTCTAATACATATCAACCCACAGATGACGAAATCACCAGCTTCCTAGAAAAAACACCATTAGCCAAACTAACACAGGAACAATGCACTCAATTAGAAAGCCCCTTCACGCACGATGAAGTAGAGACAGCGATCCTCTCTTTGTCCAAACACAAAGCCCCCGGTCCCGACGGTCTATCCAACTATTACTATATAAAATTGGCTAAACAATTAAACGGACCCCTCACGACGCTGTTTAATCATATCAAGGATGTAGGGATTATGCCCAAAGAAATGTTGGAAGCCCACATTATAACCCTCCCTAAACCCAATAAACCTCCCACACAGTGCGCAAACCTACGCCCGATCTCCCTTTTAAATGCGGATACCAAACTGTACGCTAAGCTCCTAGCCTCCAGGCTTAAACAGATACTTCCGGACCTTGTCTCGGAAGAACAGGCTGGCTTCGTACAGGGCCGACAGGTAGGGGACAATACCAGACACTTTTTAAACCTAGTGGACTGGGCAAATGCCTCGAGAAAAGCGGGACTTCTACTCGCGCTCGATGCCGAGAAGGCATTTGACCGTCTGCACTGGAAATATATGTTGCTCACTCTTGCTAAATTGGGGTTCCCATCGACTTTTCGATCTAGTATAATGGCCCTATATCAAAACCCCTCAGCCAAAGTGTTTAGCACTGGTTTTGTATCCAAACCATTCGACATCCGTAACGGCACCCGCCAAGGTTGCCCACTTTCCCCCTTAATTTTCATTTTATGCTTGGAACCATTGGTCAGATTCATTAAACAAGATTCTTCCATTCATGGGTTGTGCACCCCAGGGGGTACCAAAAAACTGGCTCTATTCGCTGACGACATCCTGCTTTTCATTACCAAGCCTGAGTCTTCCCTGCCCTCTCTTTTAGACCTGCTGAAAAAGTATGGTACAGTGTCATACTACAAAAACAATATAGCCAAAACACAAGCTCTACCAATTAATCTACCGAAAGCTGTAGCGGACACTCTAACATCACACCACCCTTTTGACTGGCGCACAACCTCTATCCAATACTTGGGAGTAAAACTCACCAAATCCCCCCACAAATTAACTAAAGAAAACCATTATCCTACACTTAAACGTATTACAACTACCCTCGCCAAATGGGTGGGGCTGGAGGTTTCATGGCTAGGTCGCATTAACTTGGTTAAAATGATGATCCTACCACACATACTATACCTATTCCGCACCCTGCCTATTTCCCTGCCAAATTCACTGCTCAAACAATTCCAAAGTACTATCAATGCACACGTATGGAAGAGAAAACCCCCAAGAGTGGCCAAAGGATGTATGGGTCTCCCATACAACAAGGGAGGGGGTTAGGCATGCCTGACATAACAGCTTACTACAAAGCATCCTTTCTGGCACAAGGAATCAGACTCATTAGAGAATTCAATTCGCCCCGCACCCCATTATGGATGTCCCTAGAAAATGCATGTCTGGACAACAAAGACATTGTTCACTACTTATGGACGTGTGCACCACCTAAAACGCTGGCGGGCCCGAATCTCCACTGCTCGAGCACCCTGCTCAGGGCGTGGAGAAATTGGTGCCCGCTGGTGTTGGACCCAACACAACTATTCAAAAGGGCTCCGTTATCGTCACTGGCAGCCTACTCCCCAGACATACAATTAGGGAAATGGATGGTTAAAGGAGCTAGGGTGGTTGGTGACCTTATGAATGGGGGCGTAATAAAACCCTTTCCAGAATTACAAGCCGACCTAGGACTAACCCCGAGAGACCTATATCTATACCTAAGGGTTAAAAACATACTACAAACCCGCAGTAAACAAACACAGTGCGGACAGACGGACCCGGCATTCACCCTGAGTCAATTATCGCTGTCCAAATTCGCAAAACCCCTTTCATTATGTTATAATGCGATCACCGCCAACAATACCCCTGACAAGCTACAATACATGGTGAAATGGGAGAAGGAACTAGGATGCCAAGTCTCCCGGGAGGACTGGCAGGTGGCAATGGAAAACACGAAAAAAGCTTCAAGTGGCCTCTCATTGTGGGAAGCCTATTGCAAAGTAAATATGAGGTGGTACTTAGTCCCACAGAGGTTAGCGGGAATGTATACAGGTGTTACGAACACATGTTGGAGGTGCAAAGCAGGCATTGGCACTATGTTTCACACCTTCTGGTCATGCCCCTCTTTACAGAGCTACTGGACACAGGTCCAAAACTTAATCTCCCACAAGACCGGCATTTACGTACCCCTACGCCCAGAAAATTATCTACTCCACACTATATACAATCTAAGCTCACTCCCTCACAAAAAAGTGGTTTTAAATATACTCACGGTAGCAAAAATAGCAATAGCCGGCAACTGGAAATGCAAACAAGCCCCTCAATTAGAACAGGTGATAGCCAAAATGGATATAATTAGTGCATACGAGAAAGTGGCATACAAAATGTCAGGGCGTTTGGAGAAATATGAACAAGAGTGGGCTAGTTGGCTGACCACTTAGAACATGATGAGAGTGATGAGATTTGGAGTCCAGATGGACCTAGGGGTAATAACGGATGTGATCAAGACAAATCGTTCCGCACATCAACCTGTTATGTTTCAACGTATGTACTTCTGTGCAATAGTACAGGGCCCCCCCCATCCCCATCCCCCCCCTTCTCTTCTGTACCCTACCCCCCCTCCCAGTTAGTAAAAAATTTCCGTAAACTATTTTGAACTGTTGTATGCATCACATCAATATATGCATGTCATATAACTACATTGTCAAGGTAGATCGAGAATGATATGTATACACACTGTTCTTACCTATGTTTTGTACCTTGCTTGCAAAGTGATGTGTTGCAAATATGCATAAATAAAAACGATAAATGAGAACAAAGAAAAAAGGTTTCCAGTGTAAGCTAATAGCAGCCAGTCAGTGTCCTTCAAGCGGCTCTGTCAGGCCTTCCTTCAGCGTGTGCCCTGCACAACCCTGCCAGCGTGCTTTGACAGTTGCCAATCATATCTGGTGTCTCTTTAGCGTGCTTTTACAAAGAAAAAAGGTTTCCAGTGTAAGCTAATCGCAGCCAGTCAGTGTCCTTCAAGCGGCTCTGTCAGGCCTTCCATCAGCGTGTGCCCTGCACAACCCTGCCAGCGTGCTTTGACAGTTGCCAATCATATCTGGTGTCTCTTTAGCGTGCTTTTACAAAGAAAAAAGGTTTCCAGTGTAAGCTAATAGCAGCCAGTCAGTGTCCTTCAAGCGGCTCTGTCAGGCCTTCCTTCAGCGTGTGCCCTGCACAACCCTGCCAGCATACTTTGACAGTTGCCACTCATATCTGGTGTCTCTATAGCGTGCTTTTAAAACCAAAATTTGTTTTTCACTGTTATAGATTGAATAGCAGTTACTTGTCTTCAAGCGGGTGTGTCAGGCCTACAGTGTGTGCTCTGCAGAACTGTTACAGTTCACATTGCCAATCATATCTGGTCTCACAGTAGCTTGCACGCATAGTACCACTAATCCCCCAAAAAATGACAGGCAGAGGCAGGCCACCCCGCAGGGGCCGTCGTGGTCGTGGTGCTGTGATTCCCTTTTGCCCTAGAATAATGCCCAGTTTTCAGAAGCCACGTACCCTGAACTTGAAAAGTTCTGAGGACATAGTTGACTGGCTAACACAGGACACCCAATCTTGTACAGCCTCCGCTCGGAACCTTAACGCACCATCCTCCTCCAGCTTAGCTTCAGGCACCTCTCAAGATAGCACTCACCCGCCTGCCGCCACCACCAAAACTAGCACCACAGCCGCTTTACTTGGTATGTCAGAGGAGTTATTCACACACCCGTTTGAAGAAATGAGTGATGCGCAACCATTATTGCTAGAGGATGTAGATAACAGGGATAAGTCTCAGGCAGGCAGCATTAAACACATGGAGGTACGGTGTGATGATGATGATGTTGTACCCGCTGCTGCTTCCTTTTCTGAATTGTCAGATACAAGCGAAGCGGTTGATGATGACGATGCGTCCATGGATGTCACGTGGGTGCCCGCTAGAAGAGAAGAAGAACAGGGCGAAAGTTCAGATGGGGAGACAGAGAGGAGGAGGAGGAGACCAGTTGGAAGCAGGGGGGGGTCGTCGCAAGGAGCTAGTGGCGCAGTCAGACAGCATGCATCGGCACCCAGGGTCAGCCCGACAGCACGCCAATCAACGCATGCTGTGTCCACCACCAGAATGCCGTCATTGCAGAGCTCAGCAGTGTGGAATTTTTTTTGTGTGTCTGCCTCTGACAACAGCGATGTCATTTGCAACCTGTGCCAAAGGGAACTGAGTCGTGGGAGGTCCAACACCCACCTAGGTACAACTGCTTTGCGTAGGCACATGATCTCACATCACAAACGCCTATGGGATCAACACATGAGTACAAGCAGCACGCCTACTCTAAGCCGCCATCCTCCTCCTGGTCCAGCATCTTCAGCCACGTCAACCACTGCTGTCCTTCTTGCCCCCTCTCAACCATCCGCCACTCCGTCTCCCGCCTTGAGCAGTTCCCGCTCATCTGCCCACAGTCATGTGTCTGTCAAGGACATGTTTGAGCGTAAGAAGCCAATGTCACCAAGTCACCCCCTTGCCCAGCGTCTGACAGCTGACTTGTCCGAACTATTAGCCCGCCAGCTTTTACCATACAATCTGGTTGAGTCTGAGGCGTTCAAAAAATTTGTAGCTATTGGGACACCGCAGTGGAAGGTACCCGGCCGGAATTTCTTTTCACAAAAGCCAATCCCCAACTTGTACTCGATTGTGCAAAAGGAAGTCATGGAATGTCTGGCACACAGTGTTGGGGCAAGGGTCCATCTGACCACTGATACCTGGTCTGCAAAGCATGGTCAGGGCAGGTATATCACCTACACTGCGCATTGGGTAAACCTGCTGACGGCTGACAAGCAAGGAATGCGTGGCATTGCAGAGGAGTTGGTGACACCGCCACGAATTGCAGGCAGTCCTGCTGCCACCTCCTCTACTCCTCCTACTCCATCCTCTTCCATAACCTCCTCGGCTGAGTCCTCTTGTGCCGCTGCTTCTTGCTCCACATCAACGGCACCCCCCCAGCTCCCCAGGTACTATTCCACATCTCGGATACGGCAGTGTCACGCCGTCTTGGGTTTGACTTGCTTGAAAGCAGAGAGTCACACCGGACAAGCACTCCTGTCCGCCCTGAACGCATAGGTGGAAAAGTGGCTGACTCCGCAGCAACTGGATATCGGCAAAGTGGTGTGTGACAACGGAAAAAATTTGATAGCGGCATTGAAGTTGGGCAAGTTGACACATGTGCCGTGCATGGCACATGTGTGTAATCTGATCGTACAACGCTTTGTGCATAAGTACACAGGCTTACAGGACGCCCTGAAGCAGGCCAGGAAGGTGTGTGGCCATTTCAGGCGTTCCTACACGGCCATGGCTCACTTTGCCTATATCCAGCGGCGAAACAACATGCCAGTGAGGCGCTTGATTTGCGACAGCCCTACACGTTGGAATTCAACACTCCTAATGTTCGACCGCCTGCTCCAACAAGAAAAATCTGTTAATGAATATTTGTATGACCGGGGTGCTAGGACAGCCTCTGGGGAGCTGGGAATTTTTTTGCCACGTTACTGGACGCTCATGCGCAATGCCTGTAGGCTCATGCGTCCTTTTGAGGAGGTGACAAACCTAGTCAGTCGCACCGAAGGCACCATCAGCGACATCATACCATTTGTTTTCTTCATGGAGCGTGCCCTGCGAAGAGTGCTGGATCAGGCTGTAGATGAGCGTGAAGAGGAAGAGGAAGAGTTGTGATCACCATCACCACCAGAAACAGTCTTATCAGCATCGCTTGCTGGACCTGCGGCAATGCTGGAAGAGGATTGTGAGGAAGAGGAGTCAGAGGAGGATTGTAGCTTTGAGGAGGAGGAGGAGGAGGAGCAAGACCAAACACAACAGGCATCCCAGGGTGCTCGTTGTCACCTATCTGGTACCCGTGGTGTTGTACGTGGCTGGGGGGAAGAACATACCTTCAATGACATCAGTGAGGAGGAGGAGCGGGAAATGAGTAGCTCGGCATCCAACCTTGTGCAAATGGGGTCTTTCATGCTGTCCTGCCTGTTGAGGGACCCTCGTATAAAAAGGCTGAAGGAGAACGACCTGTACTGGGTGTCCACGCTACTAGACCCCCGGTATAAGCAGAAAGTGGCGGAAATGTTACCCAATTACAACAAGTCGGAAAGGATGCAGCATTTGCAAAATAAATTAAAAAGTATGCTTTACACAGCGTATAAGGGTGATGTCACAGCACAACGGGAATCTAACAGGGGGAGAGGTGGAAGTCATCCTCCTCCTCCCACGACCACGCCAGCAAGGACAGGACGCTTTAAAGACGTGTTGTTGATGGAGGACATGCGGACCTTTTTAAGTCCTATGCATCGCCACAGCCCTTCGGGATCCACCCTCAGAGAGCGACTCGACCGACAGGTAGCAGACTACCTCGCCTTAACTGCAGATATCGACACTCTGAGGAGCGATGAACCACTTGACTACTGGGTGTGCAGGCTTGACCTGTGGCCTGAGCTATCCCAATTTGCGATAGAACTTCTGGCCTGCCCCGCTTCAAGTGTCGTGTCAGAAAGGACCTTCAGTGCAGCAGGAGGTATTGTCACTGAGAAGAGAAGTCGCCTAGGTCAAAAAAGTCTAGATTACCTCACCTTTATTAAGATGAATGAGGGATGGATCCAGAAGGGACTGACACTGGGCGATACATTCGATTAAAAAAGGCCTGATGAGATGAGCTGCCTTGGGCTAAAAATTGTCCACACGCTGCTGTATTTTAGCTCTGAATGACGTTTGACTTGCGTGACTTATCCGCCACCAACTAGGGTTCAAGCCGCCATGTTTTAGGGCACTTTCTGCCTGTGAAACAAACATCAATTTTTCTGGACGCTGCTACAGCAGCGGCTGCAACAATACCAATTTTTTCAGGCATGTGTACATGCCTAATTTTTAGGCCCACTGGTGCAAGTGGACTGATTACAATTACAGGGCCTCTAAAGAGTCCTGTATTGTTATTTGTCGTCACTACCTTCCCGCGTCGGGAGTGGGTCATTTGCGCCCCTGCTGCCTTCCTTGCATGTGGTAGCTGTTTGTCAGGGATTTGTCAATCCATATCTGCCAAGTGACCCTATGTAGGGGGAACAGTCCCTATTCTGCTCTGTGTCAGTGTGTATCATGGTCTCTGTGGACAAGGAACAGTCTCTATTCTGCTCTGTGTCAGTGTGTATCAGGGGTTTTGAAAAAAAAAAGTTTAAATATTTCTTGTGCTACGTTCTCTGCAACTCCACGCACCGACTCATCCAATACGTGAAGATCTGGGGTTTCTCTGACTCTCCTCAGTAGTGTATCAAACAGAGTCTGCACTGTGGTAACACGGACATCTTCAGGACATAACTCAACTATTTGCAGATAGGCAGTCTGCAGCTTCTCTTTTTCACCTGTTCTCTTCTTTCTCTTATGCATATTCTTGTCTATATGCAGGTGGTCTCTTGCCTTTCTTTTAACCAATTCGTTCCTTCCATATGGTTTCAAAAGATCTCTGGCATCATTACTTTCAACGCAAATAACGTCATCATAGTTAGTCTCCTCATTATTCACCGGGAAGAGAGTGTTTGCACTGACTACCCACAGCATGCTCTTGCCATTGCCTACTCCACCTTCACAAGTAGTGCCTGGAACATCCTCATGGGTCACAAGATGTAAATCTGGACTAATGTCAACCCCAGGGTCTGGAAAATCTAAAGAGTCCTGTATTGTTATTTGTCGTCACTACCTTCCCGCGTCGGGAAGATTTCTTGCACAGGGCGCCCAAAGGCCTAAGGCTGGCCCTGTGCATGGGTCAGTGGCTCTGCACCAGACTTCCCTCCAATTGATCAAAGTTAAAGGATTTCAAGTGGACTGATTACAATCACAGGGCCTCTAAAGAGTCCTGTATTGTTATTTGTCGTCACTACCTTCCCGCGTCGGGAAGATTTCTTGCACAGGGCGCCCAAAGGCCTAAGGCTGGCCCTGCGCATGGGTCAGTGGCTCTGCACCAGACTTCCCTCCAATTGATCAAAGTTAAAGGATTTCAAGTGGACTGATTACAATCACAGGGCCTCTAAAGAGTACTGTATTGTTATTTGTCGTCACTACCTTCCCGCGTCGGGAAGATTTCTTGCACAGGGCGCCCAAAGGCCTAAGGCTGGCCCTGTGCATGGGTCAGTGGCTCTGCACCAGACTTCCCTCCAATTGATCAAAGTTAAAGGATTTCAAGTGGACTGATTACAATCACAGGGCCTCTAAAGAGTCCTGTATTGTTATTTGTTGTCACTACCTTCCCGCGTCGGGAGTGGGTCATTTGCGCCCCTGCTGCCTTCCTTGCATGTGGTAGCTATTTGTCAGGGATTTGTCAATCCATATCTGCCAAGTGACCCTATGTAGGGGGAACAGTCCCTATTCTGCTCTGTGTCAGTGTGTATCATGGTCTCTGTGGACAAGGAACAGTCTCTATTCTGCTCTGTGTCAGTGTGTATCAGGGGTTTTGAGGACAGGTGTCAATCCATATCTGCCAAGTGACCCTATGTAGGGGGAACAGTCTCTATTCTGCTCTGTGTCAGTGTGTATCAGGGATCATTAGGACAGGTGTCAATCCATATCTGCCAAGTGACCCTATGTAGGAGGAACAGTCTCTATTCTGCTCTGTGTCAGTGTGTATCAGGGATCATTAGGACAGGTGTCAATCCATATCTGCCAAGTGACCCTATGTAGGAGGAACAGTCTCTATTCTGCTCTGTGTCAGTGTGTATCAGGGATCATTAGGACAGGTGTCAATCCATATCTGCCAAGTGACCCTATGTATGAGGAACAGTCCCTATTCTGCTCTGTGTCAGTGTGTATCAGGGATCATTAGGACAGGTGTCAATCCATATCTGCCAAGTGACCCTATGTAGGAGGAACAGTCCCTATTCTGCTCTGTGTCAGTGTGTATCAGGGATCATTAGGATAGGTGTCAATCCATATCTGCCAAGTGACCCTATGTAGGGGGAACAGTCTCTATTCTGCTCTGTGTCAGTGTGTATCAGGGATCATTAGGATAGGTGTCAATCCATATCTGCCAAGTGACCCTATGTAGGAGGAACAGTCCCTATTCTGCTCTGTGTCAGTGTGTATCAGGGATCATTAGGATAGGTGTCAATCCATATCTGCCAAGTGACCCTATGTAGGGGGAACAGTCTCTATTCTGCTCTGTGTCAGTGTGTATCAGGGATCATTAGGATAGGTGTCAATACATATCTGCCAAGTGACCCTATGTAGGAGGAACAGCCCCTATTCTGCTCTGTGTCAGTGTGTATCAGGGATCATTAGGATAGGTGTCAATCCATATCTGCCAAGTGACCCTATGTAGGGGGAACAGTCTCTATTCTGCTCTGTGTCAGTGTGTATCAGGGATCATTAGGATAGGTGTCAATCCATATCTGCCAAGTGACCCTATGTAGGGGTAACAGTCCCTATTCTGCTCTGTGTCAGTGTGTATCATGGTCTCTGTGGACAAGGAACAGTCTCTATTCTGCTCTGTGTCAGTGTGTATCAGGGGTTTTGAGGACAGGTGTCAATCCATATCTGCCAAGTGACCCTATGTAGGGGGAACAGTCTCTATTCTGCTCTGTCAGTGTGTATCAGGGGTTTTGAGGACAGGTGTCAATCCATATCTGCCATGTGACCCTATGTAGGGGGAACAGTCTCTATTCTGCTCTGTGTCAGTGTGTATCAGGGCTGGGCTTTGAGGACAGGTGTCAATGTTAGGTGATGTCTGCCCTTTATGGATTAAAAGCAGACTCTGCATCAACTGTGCAATTTTCCATGGGAGTTTTGCCATGGATCCCCCTCTGGCATGCCACAGTCCAGGTGTTAGTCCCCTTGAAACAACTTTTCCATCACTATTGAGTCCCTGTTGTTTTTAAAATTCGCCTGCCCATTGAAGTCAATGGCGGTTCGCCGGTTCGCGAACATTTGCGGAAGTTCGCGTTCGCCGTTCGCGAACCGAAAATTCCGGGTTCGCGACAACACTAATAGTGACATGACTGCCCATGATTGGTGACAAGCGTTACGCTGAGTCCGATACCTGGCAGCAGGGGATTGGCCGTGTAATGTGTATATATGGAAGGTGATCAGATGATATGCATGTCACTAAACTGATCTGGGAATGCAAGGGACTTTTTAATGTGAAGTGACAATATGCAGAATCATAAATGTTGCTGTAAAGTGACGTATGAATGTATGAACCAGAACGTGTGATTCAAAAACCGAAAGTCTTGTGAGACGTATATGCCGTGTTCTTGAATACTCGTGTTACGTCGTCTGAGTGTGTCAAGAAAAGGCCTGAGTTTGTAAATGCCATGTGAAATTATGTGAAATGACAATCTATGCAGAAAATGTTGTAACGTGACGTATGAGTGGTTGAACCAATGCGTGTGATTCAACCCGAAACCCTCTGTGGAAGGTAGGACCGTGTTCTTATATACTCGTGGTATATAGTATGAGCATGATAAGAAATGGCCTGAATAGTTAGTGCCATGTAATCGTAATGTACATGGTTGTAATAACATCATATCTCCATTATACTCTTTGAAAATAGGACCGTGTCCTTGAACTCGTGGTATGTCGTACGAGCATGACAGAAAAAGGAGCCGTAATGTAGGCTAACCATAACAGTAATATACATGTAATATCTGCATTGTAAAATAAAATAACTATTATTATTAAAACCATATTTATATAATAAGCAAACTGAAACAAAATAGACAACCTAAGATCGTGTAAAATAAGTATTTGAAAGTTTACCCGATTACTGTGCAGGAAACGTATGATTGGTTGGATCAGTACGTGTGATTCAACCCGAGTATGCATGAAAAGGAATTAAATCCTTGTGTCATGGTTAACAACAAAGAAATGAGGCCTGTAACGTAGGCTGATTTAATTGTAATGAAATGGATAATTATATAAAAAAAAAAAACTCCAGTAAGCGTGGGAGTCCAATGTCTATACAGAAATGTTGAGCTGGTTTCATACCCTTGATGTAATAAGTGATACCTTAAAAATAGCATGAAAATGGTCTGTCTATTTAACCAAGCAACTTTTTAACCAAATGTAAATACATGAAATGATGAAATGTAACTCACGAAAAAGATCTATGTGAATACATAGCAGAATAACCGAATCTTAGTATGAAGGGAAACAGAAGTTAGCA